>NC_057405.1:6012792-6013727 GCF_019320065.1 Cervus canadensis
GTTTCCCACAGGGGAGGAGATTAAAATTCCAGTCCTGCTAATCACATATACTAGAATTGAGCAATTAAGTAAATGCATGGCAGATGGTGGGAACCAGGTTCTTCCCACTGTTGGAAAGTGTAGAGATAAGCAAAAGGATGAGTCTAAAATGATCCATGTGTAAATGGATTAAAGTCAGAAATATTGTTATGAATTCTGATATAATTGCGTGTGGTTGAATAAAAAATATTTATAAATAAATGTGTACATGGGTTGGTATGAAGGGGCTTCCTTGGTGGCTCAGACAGTGAAGAATCTGCCTGCAATGCAAGGAGACCCAGGTTCAATCCCTGGGTCAGGTAGAGCTCCTGGAAGAGGAAGCAGCAAACCACTCCAGTACTCTTGCCTGGGAAATCCCATGGACAGAGGAGACTGGTGGGCCAAGGTCCATGAGGTCCCAAAGAGTCAGACCCAACTGAGCTGTGGGTCAGTATACAGTATACACATATATATTTCCTTGCTCTGTCAGTTGAGCAAGCCTGGAGGCAATGATTCACACTTCAGTGGCAATGAGCATGCCTAAATGCTAGATTTTTGGTGTATAATGCAATTCCCCAGTAAAAAGAATCAAAGCTCTTTGGAGAAATGGATGACACTAAAATGGGGCATAAGATACACAAAATAGGCCTAGATTGTATTGCAGTGCAAGAAAGTAAGGGCATGCTTAAGGATGCTGGGAAAGACTGAAGGAATTGATGAGTTCAGTTTAGCTCAGTTGCTCAGTTGTGTCCGACTCTTTGCCACCCCATGGACTGCAGCATGCAAGGCTTTCCTGTCCACCACAAACTCCTGGAGTTTATTCAAACTCACGTCCATAGAGTCGGTGATGCCATCCAGCCGTCTCATCGTCTGTCGTCCCCTTCTGCTCCTGCCCTCAATCTTTCCCAGCATCAGGG